>NC_092761.1:58702938-58705438 GCF_047496795.1 Chiloscyllium punctatum | reverse complement strand
CACACTCTCTCTATCACACACACACACACTCTTTCTCTATCACACACACACACACTCTCTTTCTCTATCACACACACACACACTCTCTTTCTCTGTCACACACACACTCTCTCTCTCTATCACACACACACTCTCTCTCTCTATCACACACACACACACACTCTCTCTCTCTATCACACACACACACACACTCTCTCTCCCTCACTCACACACACACTCTCTCTCCCTCACTCACACACACACTCTCTCTCCCTCACACACACACACACACACACTCTCTCTCTATCACACACACACACACTCTCTCTCTCTATCAACACACACACTCTCTCTATCACACACACACACTCTCTCTCTATCACACACACACACTCTCTCTCTATCACACACACACTCTCTCTCTATCACACACACACACACTCTCTCTCTATCACACACACACACACTCTCTCTCTTTCACACACACACTTTCTCTTTCACACACACACACATTCTCTCTCTATCACACATACACTTTCTCTATCACACACACACACACTCTCTCTATCACACACACACACACACTCTCTCTATCACACACACACACTCTCTCTATCACACACACACACACTCTCTCTATCACACACACACACACTCTTTCTCTATCACACACACACACACTCTCTTTCTCTATCACACACACACACTCTTTCTCTATCACACACACACTCTCTCTCTATCACACACACACTCTCTTTCTCTATCACACACACACTCTCTCTCTCTATCACACACACACTCTCTCTCTCTATCACACACACACTCTCTCTCTCTATCACACACACTCACGCTCTCTCTCTCTATCACACACACACTTTCTCTATCACACACGCACACACTCTCTCTCTATCACACACACACTCTCTCTCTCTATCACACACACACACACTCTCTTTCTCTATCACACACACACACACTCTCTCTCTCTATCACACACACTCTCTCTCTCTATCACACACACACTCTCTCTCTCTATCACACACACACTCTCTCTCTCTATCACACACACTCACACTCTCTCTATCACACACACACTCTCTCTCTCTCTCTATCACACACACATCTCTCTCTCTATCACACACACATCTCTCTCTCTATCACACACACACACACACTCTCTCTCTCTCCCACACACACTCTCTCTCCATCACACACACACTCTCTCTCCATCACACACACACTCTCTCTCCATCACACACACACACACTCTCTCTCCCTCTCTCACACACACACACACTCACACACTCTCTCCCTCACACACACACACACACACTCTCTCTCTATCACACACACACTCTCTCTCTATCACACACACACTCTCTATCACACACACACACACTCTCTCTCCTCACACACACACACACACACTCTCCCTCACACACACACACACTCTCTCTCCCTCACACACACACACACTCTCTCTCCCTCACACACACACACACACACTCTCTCTCCCTCACACACACACACACACACTCTCCCTCACACACACACACACTCTCTCTCCCTCACACACACACACACTCTCTCTCCCTCACACACACACACACTCTCTCTCCCTCACACACACACACACACACTCTCTCTCTATCACACACACACACACTCTCTCTCTATCACACATACACTTTCTCTATCACACACACACACACTCTCTCTATCACACACACACACACACTCTCTCTATCACACACACACACTCTCTCTATCACACACACACACTCTCTCTATCACACACACTCACACTCTCTCTATCACACACACACACACTCTTTCTCTATCACACACACACACACTCTCTTTCTCTATCACACACACACACACTCTCTTTCTCTGTCACACACACACTCTCTCTCTCTATCACACACACACTCTCTCTCTCTATCACACACACACACACACACTCTCTCTCTCTATCACACACACACACACACTCTCTCTCCCTCACTCACACACACACTCTCTCTCCCTCACTCACACACACACTCTCTCTCCCTCACACACACACACACACACTCTCTCTCTATCACACACCACACACACTCTCTCTCTCTATCACACACACACACTCTCTCTATCACACACACACACTCTGTCTCTATCACACACACACACACACTCTCTCTATCACACACACACACACACTCTCTATCACACACACACATACTCTCTCTCTATCACACACACACTCACTCTCTCTCTATCACACACACACTTTCTCTATCACACACACACACACTCTCTCTCTATCACACACACTCTCTCTCTATCACACACACACTCTCTCTCCCTCAGACACACACACACTCTCTCTCTATCACACACACTCTCTCTCTATCACACACACACACTCTCTCTCTATCACACACACACTTTCTCTATCACACACACACACTCTCTCTATCACACACACACACGCTCTCTCTATCACACACACACACACACTCTCTCTCTCTCTCAC